>NC_088353.1:1910000-1937500 GCF_036884655.1 Musa acuminata AAA Group | reverse complement strand
CCTTTGCAGATCAGATAGAGATTTTATTTTCAGATGGCATCGAAAGGTACCCATCGTAAATCCGATCCAATGAGATTTGATTTTTATCTTGGCATCAAAGTTTTTCCGCATTACGTATAGCATATCATAGATTTTATGTTTATACATCGATCTCTGTATATATAGTAGCTACCTTCGTTTCACCATCTTAAGCCTAGAGAATAGCTTAGGAAGATGATTGCATAAAGCTAGAAATAAAATTATTTTGATATTTTCCAATCTCTCTATCTATATATAATTACCATCATCTTATCATTATCAATTATATATATAAATATTTAGAGAAACATTACCCTGATTTCTATTATATTTGTTTACAATTGGAGATAATTTGAGAAAACTCTCAAGTAATTTGCTTATATAGAAATTTTGTCAATTTGATGGTTAGAGAAAGTTAGGTCATAGAAAGCTTGGTCGGATGCGTAGCCACTGCAAGTGTGGAGGAGGAACTAGAGGCACCGCCCAGGACTTTGACATGCCATAAAAAGTTAGGTCAGATTTTGTGATTCAACCATTTGTT
Source organism: Musa acuminata AAA Group (assembly GCF_036884655.1). Lineage (NCBI taxonomy): Eukaryota > Viridiplantae > Streptophyta > Magnoliopsida > Zingiberales > Musaceae > Musa > Musa acuminata. The sequence goes on along the minus strand of NC_088353.1, from coordinate 1,936,941 downwards.
AACCATCACTCGCACGTGCCACCGTTAGGTGGTAGGGTCACCCAAGAGGAATTGGTCGAAGATGCAGTTTAGCCAGAAATCGAGGTTTTCACGGAGTGTCTCCCAGTTGACTCCGGGGCCCAACTCATCCAAGATCACATTCATGCCCTAGAACTTGTTGGCATCCATGGGATGAGAGGTGAGGTATCAACCGTAGAAGCTCTTGAGTCATAGCTGCCATTGGTCACCAATGTCGATGACGATCTCGATGGTCCATCAGGCATCGTCACAGAAGCAATTTGCAGATAGTGTCAATGTTCATCCACCACGAGGTACATCCCGTGCTAGCTCTACAGTCGGATTGTGGATGCACCCTCGAAGAACTCCATGATCATAGAGAATAAAATGGTTTTATCATTTTCCTTTCCCCTTCGTATATATAACAGTTACCTTCATTTCATCTTCCAAAGCTTTGAGCTATGGGCTTAGGAAGATGATTACGTGAACTTAAAAATAAATTGTATGGTCCTTTTTCAATCTCTCTATCTATATGTACCTTCTATCTCATCCCTATCAATTATATATATAAATTTGAAGAAACCTTATATGATTTCTATTTTCATTGGTATACAAGTGGAGATAGTTTGATAAAACTTTCAAATAATTTATGTATATATAAATTTTATTAAATTAGTGGTTAAAGAAAAAGTTCAGCAAGTGTCAATTGAAAACCTGAGCACCACTATGATAATTGTTGATCTATTTACTAAAGCTTTATAATGTAAAAATTTTAAAAAATATTTTTTTAGAACGAGACTTGTGTTCAAGCCATAAAAGATATGCTAACGCATGTTTAGGTAGATTCTATTATTGATATTATTTTTACATAATTAAAGTTATTTATTTATGTTATCATTTTTATATTTATGTTTATGCAAATTATGGTTGAATTCTAAAATAAAACTATCTTGACAAAACAAATTATAAGGGGTTATTATGGATGAGATAAGGAAAGATTAACAATATTATAGTATATAGAACGAAGTTTGTGATTAATGATATATAACTACTATGACTTAAATTGATCATTGGATAGAATATATTATTATTGTGCTTATTAGATGTATTAGCTTGTTTTAAAAATTCATGACCATATATAAAATATTTTTTAAATTTTTTGAGAATCCAATTAAGTAAAATAAATTTTAAATAAATTTTATTGTTTATATTAATTTTGAATATCTTTTATATCTTATCGATTAATGTGCCAAGTGTGAGAATGTTAGATTTTATGGTCGGATGCGTCGGTAGCCACCAGAGTGTGGAGGAGAAACTATAGGCACTACGAGAACTTTGACATGCCATAGAGAGTTAGGTCGGATGTTGCAATTCAACCATTTGTCAATCGTCACTGGCACGTGTCATCGTTATGTAATAGTGTCATCCCAGAGGAACTGGTCAAAGATGTAGTTGAGCCAGATGATGAGGTTTTCGCGGAGCGGCTCTTAGTTGACTCTAAGGCTCAACTCATCTAAGAACACCTTCCTGCCCCATCACTTGCTGGCATCCATGGGGTGAGAGGCGAAGTATTGACCATGGAAGCTCTTGAGTCAAAGCCACAATTGGTCGCTAATGTCGGTGACAATCTCAATGGTCCATCAAGCATCGTCATAGAAGTAGTTTGTAGACAATGTCAATGTTAATCGACCACGAGGTACATCCCGTGCTAGCTCTACAGTCGGACTGTGGTTGCACCCTCGAAGAACTCTATGATCATAGAGAATAAAATAGCTTTATCAATTTTCTTTCCCCTTCGATCTATGCATATATAGCAGTTACTTTCGTTTCATCTTCCAAAGCTTAGAGCTCTCGGCTTAGGAAGATGATTACGTGAAGTTAAAAATAAATTGTTTGGTCCTTTTTCAATCTCTCTATCTATAGGTATATTCTATCTCATCTCTATCAATTATATATACAAATATTTATAAAAATCTTACCATGATTTCTATTTACATTGGTTTTCAAGTAGAGATAGTTTGATAAAACTCTCAATTAATTTGTTTATATAGAAATTTTATCAAATTGGTGGTTAAAGAAAAAGTTCAGCAAGTGTCAATTGAAAACTTGATCATCAGTATGATAATTGTTAATCCATTTACTAAAACTTTATAATATAAAAGTTTTAAAAAATATTTTCTTAAAATGAGACTTGTGATCAAGCCATAAAAGATATGCTAATGCATGTTTAAGTGAATTCTATTATTGATATTATTTTTACATAATTAAAGTTATTTATTTCTGTTATCATGTTTATATTTGTGTTTATACATATTTTGGTTAAATGCTAAAATAAAATTATCTTGACAAAACAAATTATAGGGGTTATTATGGACTATATAAGGAAAGGTTAAAAATATTATAGTACATAAAATGAAGTTTGTGATTGATGTCATACGACCACTATAACTTAAATTGATAGTTGGATAGAATATATTATGAATTAAGAATAATTCACTGAGCTAGAAGAAATTTTAACTAATGGTAAGCTTGATATTAGGCCTAAAGAGTCACGCATAATAGATGTTGTGACGAGTAAAGGTTCAAATATGAGATATCTATCGAAACCCCATATCTTACTGGATATTCAATAAGCCCTAGAATTCAATGAGAAATTATTGGGTAGAGGTCCACTAATCTAAAAAGCTTGGTAGTTGGATAGAGATTTAGAACCTAATAGGATACGATTTATTAGGATAAGTGGATAAGGAATAAGTTTATAAGTTTCCATCACATTTGTCATTTATTGTTGATTTTCTTCTTTCTTGCATAAAATTTTGTGATTGGAAGATATTTCTTGCAGAATTAATAGTTTCCTTCGTTACCTCATGAGATTTCAAATTTATTGAAAGAATCTAAATCCCATATTGCAAGTGTCCTAATATATTAGGATTACAACTATACATGAAAATCCTATTCAACTATCCTTTTTAAATTAGAAATGTAGCTATTTAAGAAAATAATAATATATGGGGACACAACTATATAGGATTGAAACTTCCATTTTCTACAAATACAATTTTCAGATTTTAAAAATATAACTTTCATATATATACAAAAAATGATATTTACAAAAAAATGATAGAGGCCAAAAATATTAGACTTCTTTTTTCTGTGTGGCAAATGATCCTATATATCTCCTTTAATTAGGTTTTAAGATAGAGTTTCATCTTTCATCATGGATGAAGAACTTTTCAAGGGCAAAGGCAAAAGAAAAGCTGAAATCAAAGAAAAGGAGAAAGAAGAAGAGAGAGCAGATTGGTCGAATCTCACAGCTAATACATTAGAACTCATCATCGATCAACTCACCATCGATATTTTTGATTATATCCGTTTCCGTGGCGTCTGCAAGGCATGGCATTCTAGCAACCTTTGCAAGCATCCTCCCCAACTCCCATGGTTACTCTCGAGATATGATGACGACATTAATCGTCTCACCTTTTGCTCCTTATCAGATAACAAATTACACTCGATTCAACTTCCAATAAATGATAGAGATATCATTGGCTCATATGACGGATGGCTAATTCTCCATCACAAAACTTCTTTGCTTGTTACCATCCTAAATCCTCTCACAAGTGCTCATATCGATCTGCCAATCCTCCCAAGTGATTTTAGGTATCTTGGCCCACCATCGTTAAAGTTTGCAATGTCTTCGAACCCCTCAATAAAAGATCAGCAATGCATCATCTGCATTATCTATGCCCCAAGCTATATTCTTTTATCTATCCGTGTAGGTGAGGACAATGAATGGACCTTGGTGGAACGCACAACTTTATATTATGATGTTATTTATTTCAAGGGAAGCTTTTTTACTGTAAGTGATAAAGGACAGATCTTCATGTTCAATTCCTTATTTGAGGAAGTGGCTATCATCGATCATCGATCGGAAATAATTGACCCATTTTGGGAATTCGTGGAGTTATCAGGAGAGCTTTTAATCCTTCAAAACATTATGATTACGGACCCTGATGACTATGGGATAGAGAATTTAATGATTTACGTGACAAAGAAGATAGAGATTCGAAAGTTAAATATGAGAGGTCTACTCCCATCATTAGAGGAGGTAAAGAGCATAGGCGACCATATACTTTTCTTCGGTATTAATTCTCGCTCCATCACAGTGCCAGTTATCCAATACCCTCACGAAAAACATGACACTATCTATACACCTCACATTTATATGATGGGTTATGATGAACAAAATGTATATTGTAGGTTTGAAATATATGATTTCAAGAACGCATCTTTAAAGCCAATACCACATGATAAACTTGGAAAGATGTGCACTGACATTTTACCTATGTGGTTTATACCATCCTTATTTTAGTATTTTTTGTCACCTTAGACAATAACTAAGTCTTACTATGCTAGTACTATAAATGGTGGATTATAACTTTTTTTTTATATATATATTTCATGAATCTCAATAACTTATTTTTCTATTTAGTTTTGTTTGCTTCTTATATCTTGAATAGTTTTGTTTTAATACATTGAGGTAACACTCTCTATATTATGATGTATTTTACGGATATTTATATTTATAAATAACTTGTAGAATAATGTATATCTTATTTTTTTTTTCTTTCAATAACAATAATAGTGGGACATCAATTGTTTTATTTGATCTCATGTTCTATTATCATATTCCAACTTAAGTTGATATATCACTTTTATGATATATGCAACCGGTCACAATCTTAGCATTAATATTGATATTGTTACAAGAAAATATCATTGATATTTTAGTCAGTTCGATATGATTCTGACTTACGTGCACAAGGATGTTCAATGTGTGGTTAAGATACCTCCGAGATAAAAATGTCAAGCTTTGGATGTTCCACTTGTATAAAGATTAAGATTAAGAGGAGTTTTCTGACCTGATCCCTTGGATGACTAAGTAACTTGATGCAGGTGGGTATGATAATGAGCGATGAAAAGTGATCCATGTAAACCCGTTGAAAGTAAGATTTTATACTTGATAGTAAATAAAAAAGTATTCTAATATAGTATTTTTATAAGGAAGTGACCTTTAACCATCTCTAACAACCTTAAATCGATCTTTTACCAACGTAGGCAATAGGGATAGATATAACTTATAACTATTTGCTTTAGACCCATATCCACATGGATAGATCAGTGGGGGACAACTTTGGGCTCATCGATATCTTCTCTATCATTTATCCCCTCTGAAGCCATGTTTCGAGGGCTCATCGACGAGTGTCTGAAAAACCAACGTTTGACTCATTTGACATGTTAATTTTATGCTCCTTTGATCACTTTTTTCTGAGAGAGAGAAGGGGTTCTCAACCAACTTACTTTGGGATGCCTAAAAGGGATCGAGGTATCACTTGACCTCCCCACGAAGGATAGCGAAGGAGTCAGGGCACTTGACCTCCCCACCTTGGGTAGCAAGGGGTTATGATCTCAACCTCCACACCTCGAGCAACAAGGGGGGTCGAGGTCGAACATTCGCAACTTGATCGCATGGGGGTTAGGGGTTTCCAACCTCTACACATTAGATAGTGATGACGATCGACACTCGATCTCCACGCCTCGAGCAAAAAATTTTCATAATAATCTTATATTCACAACTAAAGAGATAATTTTTATCAGCCAAATCGAAAAGAAACAGACTTATCATTATTATAAATAAATAATTATTTTGACTTTAAATGTTCAAGAAAGGATTATGAAAATGCTGCCAAAACTCGATTGAGCGGTGGCGCACTCCTTAAAAACAAGTTATAATATGCTTTTCAGGAAAACGAAAGAAAAAATTTAAGCAAGTAAATAAACAAACTGACCTATGTAACCTGTACAATTTAGAGTCCAAAGTATGATTCCCAGCAAAATAAGATCAACCCTCATACATTATGCATTATATTTTCTTCTAGCCAAGCTATTAGAGGAAGTGTTATACTACCATTCATATCATGCAATTAAGCTTTGACAAAGACACATGTACAGAAAGAAAAACCCAGTCTACTTCAATCGTTATGTTATCTTCGTGCTTTTACAGTAAGTACTAAGTATTCAGTACTGCTAGTTTTGTTTGACTTGAGATCTCCAAGATCCAAGGAAAGAGCATCATCAAATAGTAATATAATCCATGCCAACATCAAGAATTTAGAGTCCAAATAGCAGCTCTCTTGGAATCGTGGTCAACAAGAGTGATGATATCTTAGATTAGCTTTGGTGAGACCTAAAAGGCCAAAATTATATCAGATGTTTATCCATCTCAAAGAAATGCATAAAAATCGTCTGATCAGACTGAATGTCACCCCAATCTATAAATAATTAAATCAAAACCATTTGAGATATAAAAAGAATTAAATCAAACTAAACAGAATTATTAAGTTTATTAGGACTCAAGGAACCAGACCATTTGAGATGTGGCTAGAAAGAGTCTTTCTCTTTCAAGTCATACACCCCTTGTCTCTGAGAAGAAGTATAGGCTCATTGATAACCAAATGTAACTCAAACATGAAGAAAAACTAAAATGGATCCGGAGATGCATATTAATTAAAATGTATTGTGCCAATGACCTCTTAAATATTTTGGGCTTCACAGATTAGCTATTTTGATGCTAAAACCTGCTAGCGGCAGCTTAGAAGTTGATGTGGATGTCGCTATTTATTTGGTCTTCAGAGAATAGTATTGAGATCAATCCTTTTTGTCCATACTGTTGTCGACATTGTCGTCAAAACACATCTGCCAAAACTAGTTCTCTATCACGAAACTTCTTGGCGATATGCAAAGGATTTCCATATGCTATGATCGAGTGGCAATAGGGAAAGGATTTCCAGCTTACGGGAAACAATAAACAATTAAACTTTTGGTGGTGGATAGTTTATCCTTTATTAGGTGGTTTCATGAATCTATCTATCGTTCTAAAGAACAAGCAAGAAAAAGGTGGCCGGCGGCACTTATTTCCCAGCAATAGTGCTTGGCATTCTCGAGTGATCGGTAGCAATTGCTCGCAATCGAAGTTTAAGTTAATGCAATTTATATAGTCATGTGATCGGTGTTTAAGATTCTGCTGAACAAAAAATTTACTATTTGTTCTCTATGCACACCAAGAAACAAGAACAACATAAATCCCAATCCCAATGCTTTCAACAAGAAGCATCTTATTACTACTCGTATGGTGGGTGCACTTAATAGTTGTTAGAAATGATTTCGGAAGAAACGATCAAACTTAAATCAGAACCATCGATTCTAAAATTATTCTTTGTCGATTTGATTTCGATTATTCTTTAAGTGTATTGACGAGTTGGAGATTCGAAGTCTACCATTTTACCGCAGTTTCCTTTTATCCCAGAAGTTGGAGATTCGAGGTCAATTAGGCCCATGGGCTGACTGGTGGCCTTACTGTCTCCGCTGCCTGTATATAATCTGATCCGCCCCCTTTCTTTTCCCGCCACTCCTCTTACTCTCTACGCCAGTCGCTCCTCCTCCTCCTCCTCCTCCGGCTCCCCGCGACGATGCTGTGGGTCGACAAGTACCGGCCGAGAGCTTTAGACAAGATCATCGCCCACGAGGAAATCGCCCAGAACCTGAAGAAATTGGTGAGATCTCCTAAAACTCTTCGTCTAGGGTTTTGGCTGCTTTCCGTCTTGCTTGTTTTGGTGGTGCCTGCGGGATGTAGGTGATCTTCGTGTGGTGGATTCGTTGGTAGGTGTCGGAGCATGACTGCCCCCATCTCCTCTTCTATGGGCCGACTGGTTCCGGCAAGAAAACCCTAGTCATGGCCCTTCTTAAGCAAATGTTTGGCCCTGGGGTTGAAAAGGTATCTGCACACCACTGTTTATTTTCCTTCCTCTTGTGGTTAGATGTTCTTATTTCTTTGTATTTAATCTAGTTGTGTTTTCTTTTTCTCATTTCTTTCTGTTGGCGATTGCAGGTGAAATTGGAGAACAAGATGTGGAAGATTGATGTAAGTTGAAGCTCATGATCTCCTTTTCTTGGGTTACTTAATTCTTCCAATGATATGGGCTTTAGTGATGAACAAACTTCATGGGCGATGTGAGAATTCCTGTAGCAGACTTTGCTCCCCAAAGTAGGACTTGGGCCTCTTTGCCACAGCTGGCTGCCGTCTTGGTTGCTTGCTTTAGAAATTCAGTTTATTTCTTTACTTGAGGGTTTGCCGCTTTTCTTCACAAACATAGAAAATTTGGAGTCTCTTCCTATTATGAGGCACTCATTGAGGCTGATGGGATCTTTCACTAAGTCGATTTTCTGTGCAGGCTGGTACACGTACGATAGAGCTGGAGTTGACGACGTTGTCAAGCACACATCATGTTGAGATGAATCCCAGCGATGCAGGTTTCCAGGATAGGCATATTGTTCAGGAGATTATCAAGGAAATGGCAAGAAACAGACCTGTGGATACTAAAGGCAAAAAAGGGTTCAAAGGTAATTACCCTTTAGTTACATGGGGTTTGTTTTCCTTTTGTTTTATCTAATGTTGGGAGATTCCCAGATGGCCTTTGCATTTCAGAAACCATATTTATCTAAGCTATAATGAGTTTCACTTTATGCTATTTCTGTTATAATAGGCATGTAAGGTTACATCTAGGGACTGATGCAATTAACTTGAGCATATAATGTAAAATGCACAACGTCATAATCACTAACCAATGGTTCTGAGTTCAGTGTACTAACATGTAGATTGTAATACTGACTTATGTGATTATGCCATGTGGCCTGTCATAGACCAAGATTTTGCATTGTGTTCTTTTTGAGGATGTGGTCACTTTCTAAACATGGATTTTCTTAACGAGCTACCACATTTTCCTGCATAAAGTTGAAGCGGAACTTTTGAAAGTCGATTTGAAACATCAAGTACTTCACTTGGAAGATGCTCCGCATCCTCCTATGTACAGTAGATTGTGATGTTATGGCCTTTTCAATTTTAGTTGCCACAAGAGTCTCACAACCAACGCTAGGCATATTCCAAAATATGTTTACACAGTTTATGCCCATGGTGGGATGATAATATTTTCACTTAATGTTAATTGACTTTGAAAATGTCGAAGTTCCTTTGTATGGTTCAATGCTTCTTTAATAGATAGTTCATAACTTTTAACTGCATGGTGCTGGTAGGCTGGTAATTCAGGTATATGCATAGAGAAATAGAAGAATATATACCATTCTATCTAATGATCATGCTATCTTAATTCCTTTCGGATGAAACTGTCTTTGTCACTTGATAAATCAAGTTGGCATTATTAAAGGCACTCAAACAATCTATGTCTGCAAATCTGAAGTCTGTGGCTCCTGCTATCATTGGAACATGTAAAAAGTCCTACATCATGGAAAACTACTGAACATCAAGTTCAAAATGCTATAGCTAAGAGCTGTTACACAAGTTGTTGATATAAAATCATCTTGTCGGGTCATATGGTTTACTTTAGTCGTACCATAAGCTAGAAATTTTAGGCTTATATACAGATATGTGTTAAACAACCAAAACTTGATGAGAAAAAAATGACCATTAAATTCCTTGAGTTATTGCTGGGTAAGGGTAAAGTATTCTTTTGGAATCTCCTGAGGTTAACTACTGTGAATCACGTGGTCAACTCACTCTCTTTCGGAATGGAAATTTGTGGTTGAAAGAATTCCTGATGGAAGTCTGTGGTCCAAACTGACTTTATATTTGGGGTTAGTTAACTTGATTCAACTCAGAAGCCTGATATAAAACCTAATTTGGCCTCACTTGATTTTACCTGATGAGATCATCTACTATGGTGCATCCCTATTGGTCAGGTATTATTGTCTTGTATCAGCTTCTGATTCAACTGTTCTTGTCACAACGGGCCTCAGCTTGGTAAGAAGCAGAACATGCACCTATACCAAGTTAATGGAATTTGTTGCAAATTCATTCCTTGCAATAGACCTGCACTAATATCTATGCCTATTAATATCTCTACCCGTTACAAGACATCTTAAGTTTGGTAAACTTTTTCTTAGAATTTCTGGAATAATTCTACTGATCAAGGTATTGATATGGTTTCCTAACTGGCAGTATTGGTGCTGAATGAAGTTGACAAGCTGTCAAGAGAAGGTCAACATTCTCTCCGTAGAACAATGGAAAAGTATAGTGCATCATGCAGGCTAATCTTGTGCTGCAACAGCTCATCAAAAGTAACGGAGGCTGTCAGGTCTCGCTGTCTGAACATTCGAGTGAATGCACCCACTGAAGAGCAGGTTGGTACCTGTATTGGGATGAACATGACTGCATCTCATTGGATCTTAGATCTCTGTGGATGTGTTTATTTAGTCTGTTTCTCCAGCTCTGTGGTTAGGAATACATAACTTTCTATGCTAATGTCTTTTGTATTCTTCGAGAGCTGGCTTTATGGAGTAAAATAAATAAGAGATCTTTATACTAAACACTGTCACAATGAAATGCAAAAACCCAGGTTTGCAGAGTGAAAAGCAATCTCCAGTTCTTGCAAAACATAATTCTGTAATAAAATCCACATGGAACAAGGTCAAATGCTTGATGCATGGATTGTTCAGTTGACAATTTGATATAGCCACTTAATGTTTTTTGTCTTATTTGTATAGCTCTTTTTGTCTGTAGTGTGATGGTTAGTTCATAAATGGTTATTTATGAGTTAGTTTTTATGTTCATCTATATATTTTAGATTCAATAACTGTGAACTAATTTCGAACATTTAGTTCTGGTGTATTTTTTCATTCATATTTGGTTAGTTAATTTGGAGTTCAACAAGGTTGCCGTTGTCATGTGAAATTTGGATCAAATGTTCTTTTGTGAGGATTATTTTTCAGATAATTGGTAGTTGTATATAATTTAGTTAGATGACTAACTTATCAATATCTTAAAAAGATATAGATGCTGCCTACTTGGATATGGGATTCCAAGTTAAATTGTTTGTCTTGTTGAACTTTCTTGTTGGAGTCTAACACATGGTAGGCAATTTCGTATAATACAGCTCGGTACGAGTGGTATGTATTGGTCTGTCAGCTTACCGGTACACGGACCGTCCATTACCGGATGGAACGAAATAAATAAATAAATAAATAAATAAATAAATAAATAAATAAATATATATATATATATATATATATATATATATATATATATATATATATATATATATATATATATATATATATATATATATATATATCGAGCGGTATACCGGTATACCGCTCTGTCACGACCTTAGCTGGTTTTGCCTAAGGCGTGCGGCACCCTCGCGCGTCCGTCCGCAAAGGTCAGCCTCCCCGAAGCCTCCCATTGTCCCTTAGGACCAACAAAAGAGAGAACGGGTTAAAGAGAATGCCTCAATCGGGATCCACAAGCAAACATGTCCGAAAAACACTTCATAGACAATGCAAATTACAAACAGACTTTACAAGCTCTGAATAGTTGCACAACAAAGGGTAAAATGGTCCATTACAGACCGAAAAGCTCTCACACGTGTCCACATGACACAACCTTTATTTACAAGCCTAAAGAGGCCACCAACCCAACTAACATGGGACTATTTAGCCTTCGGTCGCCCCTCTACCTGCTGTACAAGGCATGAACATGCCAAAAGACAACGGACAGACATAAGCATTACATCCAACATCTTGTTTAGAAGTTTGTCCGTTACATTCTCCCCCACTTATCCCTTCGACGTCCTCGTCGAAGCCTTTGTGAACACTGCAACTCTTCGCCTTTGCTGAGTCTTCAATCTTCTGCTCCAGCTGCAATGCGTCTCCTGGCTCCCAGCTGCTCTCCGCTGCTGTTTCTGAGTAGTCGAACCTTTGATCCGCCATGCTGCTTCAACTCACCAATGACTCTGACTCTGGTGTGGGGTTGGCTGAGTTGTGTTGATCCTTGTTGATTCCTGCGGATCCGCCAAATGAAGGAAAAGACCATCCTTACTGCGCCAGTCTCTTAAAAATTCCTCATGCTGCTTGAACTGGGTGGATGCTTGTTGGAGCTTTAACGAGCATCGTCTCGCAAACTTCTGAAGTTTTGGGTCCTTCCTCCATAAAATCTGCTCATTGACTCTTCTTTGAGTTAGTTGTCACATCCAAGTAGGTTCGCATCACTTCCGCTTTCGATTGGCATTTCGTTGGGAAATGAGGTGGACAAACTACTCTCGGTAGCACTGATCACCGTTGGTGAGGATTTGACAACTATTGTCTTCCATTGTCTTCGAAGGGTCTTTGAACTTATGCAGAGCTCCTCTGCTGGATAGATAAGAGAACTGGGGTACTCGGTTTCGCCCATTCTCTTAAGAATTGAGAAGGCAAAGGTTACTTGACTTCGCCCGCCTCCTCGAGGTTGTACTTCATGCATCAAGCTGGTTACTGGCCTTCGCCTGCTCTTTGCTCACACTTCTGAAGTACTTGAAGTGTTTGCACTCCTTGCGTTGAGTTAGCTACTGTGATTCACCTTCTCAATGCCATTGAACTTCTGGAATGCAGGAAGTTTTCACCCCAACTTGGAGTAATTCTCTGATAGATGAGGTCGCCTCTGGGATTGTACCGTCTTCTCCATCAACCCTGTCGCCTACTCCACTGAGTAGCAAAGGTACAACACCGCGTACTGCCTGCTTCGTTCCTTGGTCGTGCACTCTTGCATGACCCGAAGTCCTTCACTTACGGCTATCTTGATGAGAAACTTGTTGACACCGGTCTTACGAAGTTTCTTGGCCTCTGCCCTTCAGCCTTGTCTCGGTACTTGGAGATTGCCTCTGCATGCTCCACCTCCTCGGCCCCTTTCACGACCAAGTGCTCTCCCTCCGTGAGAGCAAGGGATCAATGACTTGCACGGAAGTCCCGCCTCTACGATACCATGGCGCTGCCATGCCCATGGCCCTACTATCCGTCGCCTCGCCTCTGTATCCCTTTTCTTCACAATCAGTAGAGATGTCTCCGTGGCACTCCTCTGAGTCCACCTCCATTCTAACCGATGCTTGATTTTGGGTAGCTAAGTCCCTCTGGACTCGTCGTCGCTTCCTCGCCCCTGCTTCAACACCTCTGTGTTCTCCAAGCAATCCGTTTGGTCGATGGAAAGACAGACTGCAACTCCCATGCATGGCCTCTGCCATCACGTTGTAGAGTTTGCACCGATTCTGTTCTCCTTAGCTTCCTTGGTAGCAACGTTCGCTTACTCGACCTTGTCCTCTGACTTGTCGGGCTCCCTTAAGCGAATATGAGCTTTGGAGCAATCCAACTCTCCAGTTGCTTCGACCATACCTCTGCATGATCAAGTCCCTCCCATGGAACTCACTGGTACTTGCATTCGAACTTTTCCCTTGGTGGAACCCAGCCCCCATATGCTGATGACCAAGGTTTTCATCCGATGTAAAATTCGGTGCACGCCCGGAAGACCCGCCTCTGCGATACCATGGCCTACACTCCTTGAATCCATAGCCCTTCCTGCCGTCGTGTTGTTCACCAAAGCGAAGCTCCCAGTAGCTCCCGATCATACCTCCATATGATCTCATCCCTCACGGGACAATGTCGAGTGTGTCGCATTGCCACGAACTGTTCCACCACGATCCGCTGCACCATGTCGCCTCCTGGTGACATCTCCATTGCATTCTGATCTTTGTGGAATAAACTCGAATTGTGAACCCTCCATGTGTGGCCTCTGCCAATACATCGTCGGGTCTCCTCCACCTTCGATTTTGTTCACTCTTTTGGCAATCGACCTTCATCCACCCACTCTTGGGTCACACCTAGATAAAACACCACTCTAGGACAGTCCGTCGCCTAGTAGCTCCCGAAGTCCACCGACTTCACTGTAGTTTGTGCACCATTGTCTGGATCCTGGGCCTCTGGCCCTACCAGCAAACTCTCCGCTGCGCACTGCTTCCTTCATGGCAACTTGAATGGTAACACTGTGGCATATTCTTCAAGAGTACCCGCCTCTGCGTCCTCTTGCCCCGTGCTAAGGCCTTCTGAACCCAACTTCGCCTCCGCAAATTGAGTCGCCTTAGTTCCTCCATCAAATGCTCCTCCGAGATAAGGTGCATGTGCCCAGAAGCTCCCTTCGTCTTTGGCACCATGCAAGATGAGTCTGCTCCGTCAGAATGAAGGACCCATGGAACAACATGATCCTACCCTTGCCTCTGCAAGAGTTCATGTCTTTGACCTCTGTCTAAGGAAAGCACTGTGCTTCTGCTCCATGTTTCAACTTCTCTGCTGGCTCCCTTCATGCGGCTTGGGTACTTCGCCAAGTTACACCCAAGTTGCTCCGCTCCTCGTTTTTGCATTGAGTCGATGGTGGCCCTCGCGCCCTCCATTCTACGGGTCAGCCCTCCCTTGAGTCCGATCTCCATATCGACTCTAAGTGTGCCTTCATTTAAGTTGCTTCAGGTCGCTCCCCCACTTGATCTCGCAATGCATCCACCAATGCATTCTCTCGAGCGAGATCATGCGACAACTCCTCGCCGCTTGCTCAGTCCATCGAGCTTCGTGAAGTTGTTGTTTGTGAGGTACTCCTCCTCAACATGTGAAGTCCGTCTCACATGATTCTCCCTCTGGAGTGCCGAGACTTATCCCTTCTAGATAACTGTCCCGTTGGAGCAACATCTCTCTTCGTTTCGGAGACCACCATCCCATTGGACTACTCCGATCTGCTGAACATACTGTGCATTGTTCTGCCTCTTGCAAATGCACTTGCTAGATTGCGCCTCCACGTCAATACAGCCACCGCCGCACCCCTCAAGGCCTAGCAACATGCTAAACTCGTTGCACACTTCAGCCTCCTCCGGACGTATCCTTCACATGACGAAGAGAAAGTTACAATGCTCCATGGCGCCGAGTCTCGGTCGCCTTGGGATGGCCACGAACATTCCATCGTCCGCATACAAGCCCATGCATGAGTACCAAATTCTTCGAGTTAGCAATTCCCCTCACCTCTGTGAGCTTTGCATAACTCTTTTGGTCGTTGAACAACTCATTCCACCTTGGATGGTCTCATTCTTACCAAGCGCCTCGCTTGCCTAGAGCACCATCAAGTATTGTTGTCAACGTTGAGCCGTAGCTCAAACTCAGCCATCGCAGCCTTTGTGCGCTCCGCATTCTTCCAAGCTTGCCTGTTTTCGTGGTGCCTCTTGCGCGAAGGGTTGGCCATTCCTCAAAATGCCAATGTTAGATGCCCGCTCATCTGAGCGACTCTTTTCCCTACATCTCCATGCCCGTTTTCCCTCAAACGGTCGCGCGTGTGCTGACTGCCCTCGACGCAGCCCCGCTAGGTCCCCCACGTTTGCATGTCAAGTGTTTCTATGAGTGCTTGTCCCGCTCTGATACCATACTGTCACGACCTTAGCTGGTTTTGCCTAAGGCGTGCGGCACCCTCGCGTGTCCGTCCGCAAAGGTCAGCCTCCCCGAAGCCTCCCATTGTCCCTTAGGACCAACAAAAGAGAGAACGGGTTAAAGAGAACGTCTCAATCGGGATCCACAAGCAAACATGTCCGAAAAACACTTCATAGACAATGCAAATTACAAACAGACTTTACAAGCTCTGAATAGTTGCACAACAAAGGGTAAAATAGTCCTTTACAGACCGAAAAGCTCTCACACGTGTCCACATGACACAACCTTTATTTACAAGCCTAAAGAGGCCACCAACCCAACTAAAATGGGACTATTTAGCCTTCGGCCGCCCCTCTACCTGCTGTACAAGGCATGAACATGCCAAAAGACAACGGACAGACATAAGCATTACATCCAACATCTTGTTTAGAAGTTTGTCCGTTACAGCTCGGTATACAGTTTCGTACCGTATCGAGCGAACGTCGAAACTCCGGTACAGTACGAAATTGCATACCTTGGTCTAACATGCTTAAAGGAAAATAGGCTTTGAGTGAACCAAGTTCATAAAGATTGATAGATGAGACATGTAGTGGTGCATTTTGATAGACTAAATTTGAAACTATGGTAGAATCTGGTGATGATGGTGTAGGAAAGAAGAAAAACAGTATTATTATTATTATTATTATTATTATTATTATTATTATTATTTTTAATTTTTTCTACTTTGATCGACCCCTTAATTCCTTGAACATCTTTTATGGGCTTTCTGTGGGGTGTTTTGTGGCGTTGGGGAGAGGTGAGATGTAGAATGTGGTAAATGGGACAAGTTCACAAACACTAGCACAATATCTACTTCCTGATGTTTTTGAATTATTGTAAATATTACATTCAAATTGGCTTTTATCGTGCATTTCTCTAAATGGACTAGCCTAAGCAAGGATTGATGTGGAGATTCACTTGTAGGAAGTAGTAGCCCCTCAATTTCAGGAAGTGACTTAGTTCTTAGGCTGTGCGTATATCTAGATACTTTTATCATTATGATTACATAATCATTTAGGTACTCCATGCAATTAGTAGAAATGTATTTTCGTATGATAAATTCCTATGGCAAAAGTCATCAGATATAAATTATCATGCTACATTTATAATAACTTGTTGACCTAGATTTCCTTCAGATGGAAGCTATGTAAGCAGCAGTCAGATAATAAATTATTGTTTGACATGATTACATTGGATTAAACTGTCATTTGCTTATGTCAAATGTTGGCTCATGATCATCACTAATTTTCTTTTTTCAGCTAAGTAGTGTCACTGAATACCCATTCAATAATTGAGTGGTAGTCCATTTTGGTCAATTATTAAATGCCATGTTATTCTACAAGTAAATGAGTTTGACATGGCTAAAATTTTTTATCAGTTTCATATAATTGGATCGATGGATCAAATAGTATCATGATATGATATCCTAGTGCAGTTGTATTTTAACTAAGATATACAGTTCTTTGTATGTCAGATTGCTTGTGTTTCTAGGCAGATGTTTTCAGACCTATAGATACTTGAAATTGCATCTTGAATATATCATGGTAAATTTATTGTATTTTCTTATAAACTTCAGTTACATGTATGTCTTTTATCAGTTAGTGCCCAGCATGCTTATGTTTGTTAGTCTTGGGTTCTAGATTTTATTGGTCAATTTCCAGTCTTCCATAATTTAAAAATCTTGCATGTTATATTCAATTAGATTATCAAAGTATTGGAGTTCATTGGCAAGAAGGAAAACCTGCAACTTCCACCTGGATTCACAGCACGTATAGCAGCTCAATCAAACCGTAATTTAAGAAGAGCAATATTGTCTTTTGAGACCTGTCGAGTGCAGCAGTAAGCTCTTTAGCATGTAGTCCGTACAATAATTCCATGCAAGTTATACATCAGATATCTGTCTACTGTATACCTATGCTTGTTTTAGTTGATTATAGGATTTATACAACACTTGCATCCTATTGCCTTCAGTTGATTAATTTTAGAATTGCATGTTACTGCTATAGGTATCCATTCACCGTAAACCAGGCATTGCCACCCTTGGATTGGGAACAATATGTTTCTGAAATAGCATCTGATATAATGAAGGAACAGAGTCCTAAAAGGTCTGTTTCTTTTCTTCATTGGTTCTCTACATTTTGTGAACGTGAAGCTTAGCTTTTTATTTGTTCTTCTCATTGGCATCTCATTTTAGACTCCTCTTTCCATTTTTTGTGCAGAAATATACTTCATTGGTTCTCTACTTTATGAATGATATAATTCAGTGCCTACTGAAATTAATAGGATGAATACAACAAGAACTTTTTGTTCTGGCACTAGAAATTTGGCTCATTGCACATCAGAATATTATTTATGCAAATATATCTTGATGGCATGATTATGCTAGCCTGTCAAAATTTTCCCTTCAAACCAGTAATTTAAAAAGCGCTAGGCGTCAAAAGGCGCTAAGGTCCAAAAATGCCCGAGGCGCTAGGCGCTCGCCCGAGCGAAACGAGGTGCTAAAATATAAAAATATATAATATAATTAATAAAAATATATTATTAAATTAATAAAAATATGTTGTTAATAGTATACAGTATACTGTTGTAAAGGTGTGCTGACTGAGAAAAAAGGAAGTGGCAACGGCAGCGGGAGTCGGAGTGGGAGTGTAAGGAGGCAGCGGCAGTAGGAGCGGGAATGTAAGGAGGCAGCGGCAGCGGGAGTGTAAGGAGGCATCGGCAGCGGGAGCGGGAGTGTAAGGAGGCAGCGACAGCGGGAGTGGGAGCGGGAGTCTAAGGAGGCAGCGACAGCGGGAGTGGTGGCAGTGGCGAGTAGCGACAGCGACAACGGCAGCGGAAGCCGGAGTGGGAGTGTAAGGAGGCAGCGGCAGCGGGAGTGGGAATGTAAGGAGGCAGCGGCAGCAGGAGTGTAAGGAGGCATTGGCAGCGGGAGCGGGAGTGTAAGGAGGCAACGACAACGGGAGTGGGAGCGGGAGTGTAAGGAGGCAGCAGTAGCGGGAGCGGCGGCAGTGGCGAGTAGCGACAGCGACAATGGCGAGTAGCGGCAGCGGGAGCAGGAGCGGCGAGTGGCGACAGCGGCAGCGGCAGCGGTTGCGAGTAGCAACAGCGGCGAGTAGCGGGCACGGGAGCGGGAGCGGCAACAAGCAGGGTTAGTCAGTTAGGGTTGGGCAGCGATAGCTGATATCGATTTTAGTTGGTTCGATTGAACCAACTAACCACCAGAGACCGAACCAGACCTAAAATCCTGGTTCGATCGCCTGGTTTAACCCAGGCGCTCGCCCGAAGCGCCCAACGCCTGGGCTCGAGCGAGTGCCTAGGCGGCGCCTCTTTAAAGCGCGCCGCCTGGATGTTTAGCGAGACGCTCGGGCCTTGCCTCACCTCGCCCGAGCGCCTAGGCGAGTGCCCGAGCGCCTTTTTAAATCACTGCTTCAAACCAAGGTTTTGAATATCGTACCGTATCGATGTACCGATCAGTTGTCGGTATGGTACGTTCCAAGCTGTATTGAACGTACCAACATATGGTACACTAAGGTGTACCAATGTACCGCCTGTATCGGTCCTCTATTAGATCGGAATGTACCACCCGTACCGAGCAGTATGGTATGGTATTACAAACCATGCTTTAAACCAACTAATGCTAAAAATAGCAATTATGTAGTAGTAATATACAAATAATTATACTTTTGAACAAGGAACAACAAGGAGAAAATAGATAAATTACATAGATTACTTAGCTCACTTGAAAACATGAAAAAAGTATTGAGTTATTATGGCTGAACAAATTTGTATGTTATTTGTTTCAATAATTATCAGAATGCTTTCTCAAGGCCTAAAGTCTCCTCAGGTTCTGAATACTAATTGGATCAATGTGTGTTGACCAGTATCTACTAGTACAACTAGGGACCATAATCAGATGATATAGCTTGGTGATTGGTATTCATTTTTTTATTTTTTTTCAATGAAGCTGGATGGTACAGATTGGTAGATTACCAAATGTCCTCGTACCACACTGATCTGATATGCTATAATAGTATTGGGCTGCTTTGTTCACCCTGTTGTTTAGAAAGTGTGCTTGCATGATTTCTTACATCTGCATTTCTGTTTCAAGATGTTGCTATGCAATCTGTTGGATCTAATTTTATAACATAGTCTCACATATTTTCATTACAGTTGTTTAAAGTTTCTTATCATATAGATTCAATCTGAAATCAACTTTCCTTTTTTTTGCCAATTTATCCTTAAAAAATTAAGGAAATCATGTTAATAAACCTATGCCATGCTAAAAACTTCCATATTTCATTTTTTTCCATTGCTCTTTGGAAAATACTACTGAACTGTGATAGTGCACAAGTTCTTCTCAACCTTTTGAAATCGGAGCTTGTGTCTATGCAGTTACTATCGTGCCTCTAGTGACAATTAATTTCTAGTTAATACTTATCAATTCCATTCATCTATCCTGGTTCACAAGTCAAAGTGCATCCAATAGGGTTTATTTTGCTGCCCTCCAACAAGCTGTAGTTTAGAATAAAATCCACTCGTCTAACTTTGCTTGGACCAGTATTCAGCATGTATTTAGAAGGTTTTTTATGATAGGTTGAAGGCCAGTTTTGAAATTAGTCTTAGAACTTGTAGTTGCCTTCTTTGGTTGGAGTCGTTTTTCTTGCCATAAGTCGCTGTAGGAAAAGTATTGGTCTTGTGTCCCTTATATTGCCTGGGCAGTAGTACAAGACTCAGAATAACATTACGTAATTATATAAAGGAGTCAAGAAATTTTTTCGATCTTGACCAATGTTCAAAGAAATCACTGGAAAGACTTAGTCAAGCCTCGAAGCTGTTCTATGAATTCTACAACAACCATCATGATCTATTTTCTCTTTGAAGGCTGGATGTATTCTGATAGATTTAGCCTATTTTCAAGTATCTACCAGTTAGTGATATTGCTGGGTTGGATTCCCTTGTTTCTTTGCAATTTCAATCATATGATCACTTCTGTGAACTCTTTTTATGCATAGTTGTCATTGTTCTATCACTACTATCCAGTAGCTTATACTTCTTCACCCAATGACAGTGACAATCCTCCGTTTATATTTTTTTCTCTTTATATATTTGCAGGTTATTTTCAGTGCGTGGAAAAATATATGAGCTTCTCGTTAACTGTATCCCTCCTGAAATCATTTTGAAGGTGAAAGATGCTACATTATCTTTGTTCTATGGGATTAAACTTTCTAATTGAATTATCTTACTTGTTCTTTCACAGAAGTTGCTGTCAGAATTATTGAAGAAATTGGACTCAGAATTAAAGCATGAAGTTTGTCATTGGGCTGCATATTATGTAAGTGTATTGTAGTAACATGAACTATTACATTCCTGTTATTTGCACATTTTTCTGCTACAGAGCTTTTTATCCTCGATTATTATTATCATTTAGTTGTTCAGTTCACATGTAACTCTGAGTAAATTTCCCTTGGTTCATTGACCAACCCTGTCTAGGTCAGGTGGCCTTGGGTTGGGGTGGTTCACGTCAGAGCAATAGAAAGCCATGATGATAATTGGTGGTCAGAATAATGGAGGTCCAACAATGACGAAATGAGTCGAGAGAGATGAAAGAAGACATTTGTTCTAATTATTGAAGATTTTAAACAACATTTGTAAGTAACACCCACTACAAATGGGATTAAAGAATTTGTAGAAGATAGTGAGGGGTATCTATTTGAGTCCCTTAGAAATGGGGATGTACTGATCAAGTCTTAGTTTTAGTATCTACAATGCGGTGTATGATTCCGACACATCATGGCTTGGCTGAACTTGGTCAGACTTGGCCAACTCTAGCCATCTATGTTGATTTTGGCAATTCAAGTAGAGGAAGAGGCACAATCCTTGAAGGGCAAGGTCTGTTGTTGGAAACATGTATTATTTAGGAGAAAGAAGCTTTAAGAAGGCTGGGTGTTTACAGAAACGTTCAAACATCTAAACATTGTTCAGTACATTGAGCAGCTTTAAGTAGATGTGCTGATGTTTGAATTGTGAACCTTAACCTTCTCCTCATGAATTTCATGGACATTGGGTCTTACTATGTTTTGTTTTAAACAAGATATATGTATAGTGCAAAGTTGGTTTTATGTCTTTCTTTGCAGGTGTATAAGGTGTTAAGATGTCTTCTTTTTTTTTTATAGATGTATAAATAATGGTATAAAGAAAATGGCCCCTTCTACTTTGCCACTATTGCTGCTGCTAGTTCACGGTGCAGCCGGTAACTTCCATTCCATTCCAAAATGAGTCTCTCCTCGAACAAAATTTATTTTGTCCATAATAGACAAGTAACGGTGATCATCCTTTAATCCACTATCGAAACTCTTCCTGATCACATGCACAAAAATGTGGAGACATGAGAAATGCTATGAAACATGTCAAACTACAGACATGATGGTGTCCAGTGCTGAGTCATTGACTTTTTTATTCTAGAGAAGATATAGTCATACATTATTAAATATCAGCAGCCAGTTGGCCATTTTAAGCAACATGATACTTTTTATACCATCATGTTTTACCTAAATTACTCACTTTTCAGGGTGGTTTTAAATATTGGGTACCCTATCTGAATCGATTGTTGGCTAGACTAGTACGGGCATGTTCCATTGAACCAAAGCGCACACTGTTGGTATGCACCACGATACCAAAAGGGAGGAGGAACGAAGGAGGTGGAGGTGGAGGTGAAGGAGAAAAAGAGGAAGAGGAGTTGGAGGGTTATTAGGCAGGCCAGTAGCGATAGGCATCAAAAGCAATGGGCAGCCACCGTGGGTGGGAGGTTGATTTAACCCTAAATAAAAAGAGAGAAGACTAAACTGAGCTTACCACAAGGTTTTAGAGGGTTACCAGGTGATAACACCTGTTCTGGACCCAAGTTGAGCTTTCAGTTTGCATGGCTTTGGCAGTTCATTAAGTCTCTGCATGTGTTGCTTTAATAAATAGATTTCAATGTCCAGATCCTTGGGGTGGTGGTAGCCAGGAATTTGACCTGTGTCCTCTAGATTGGGGATGATGCCTTCTAAATTTTATGCACAAAAAAAGAACTCATTAAAATTTTTTGAACTTCGACAATTAAATGGATGCTTATAAAGTATCATAATGTTTGTCAAAAAGGGTAAATCTGTTGGATTTGGTAATGGAATCCATTCTTTAAGTGAAAACATAGTGATAAATCATAATAGGACTAAATCAGGTTTACACCTTAATAATCATACCAGTCTCAGTGAAAACTTGTTAGACCTCATTCAGAGTAGACTAATTCTACATTGATGATGACAAGGCATGTTCATAGTAAGTGATGGTAAATTGTAGCGTTTGAGCAACACTTTGCTAATTTATTCTTTAAATTCACCATATTAGAGGATAGAATGGAAATGGATGAGTCACATGATCAATCATGAAATGTGTATTCCACTCTTCAACAAAATTTTCTTCAATGAAACTATTCAGCTTTAAATCCTTCTTCACAATAGACATCCCACATCTTTCTTTTGTGTCTTCTTGTGGGGATGCCTAGATTTTTATTTAATTTTTGTCAACCTAATTATAAATTTCATGCAGGAGCACAGGATGCGTTTTGGACAAAAGGCCATTTTTCATATTGAAGGTACTTTTATCTTCCTTTTATGTAATAACTACTCCATATTGAAGGTGCTTTATGTTATTGTTCTGCAATAATGTAGAAGGTACCTATTTCTTCCCTTTGTGCAATAATTATTTGCATCTGAAACATTCAATTTTGGGTTCAAAATCTTTTTTATGCATTCTTCTGTAGACACATGGGTGCTAAGCAAGTGTTCCTCTTTTGGTGCATTGCTGCTATGCATCCTACAATTGAGGATACAATATTCTTTTGCAATAACTGGTTTGTTTTGTAAAATCCAGTTACATATTAAATCTAACAAATGCATGTCATAAAATTATTCAAAAAGATCTACTGATCTTTTTTTTAATAGGAAAAGTAATCATTGGATTCTGTTACTTAGAACATTCACCGACTTCATGCATTTCAACAGTGCATTTGTTTCTTATTGCTATTTTGCATCTAAGATTAAAATTAGGAACAAACTCATGTATTTGAAGAGTTTTTTCTGTGTTCAATAAGCTACATTATTATCGTTATCTGGAGAATTCAGAATTTGGTGGTCTGGAGAGCTGCTTGAAGGAGGTTGTGCATGGTACCAAGATAGTCAAACCAAATTTAGAAAGATCAT
Source organism: Musa acuminata AAA Group (assembly GCF_036884655.1). NCBI lineage: Eukaryota > Viridiplantae > Streptophyta > Magnoliopsida > Zingiberales > Musaceae > Musa > Musa acuminata. The sequence continues at coordinate 1,913,329 of NC_088353.1, read as the reverse complement.
GCTGCATGGTAGCATGCCAGCTCAACAAAATACTTGAATCAATAATCTGAACCATAATAATCATCCTCAATCATAAGTCCACAAGTCCTCTTTCCACAAGAGGCATGTATTTGTGAATTCCAGGTGATATTTGCTCCCCTCTATCCTTTTCTTTCCTTTGACCTAGCAGAGAAAAACAATAAAACATGAAAACAAAAACTCATATCACATGGAAGATTCACCCTTTGCTTAACAAAACCATGGAAACAGCTTTCTGAAGTTGGAATTTGTTCTTCTCTTAGTTATTTTGCAAACATATAAAGAGATGTTGCTCATTCATCTAACAGTTATGCTTATTAGTCATGCAGGGTTTGTAGAGCCAACTTTTAGTTAGCCCAAGTTGGCTCCTTTTTAGCATTATTTTAGGTCAAGAAATGGAACGACCTCAAAAGATGTATTACATCAAACAACTAGAATTGTATGTTATGTTTTAAAAAAATTATGTCTTGTAAAGGTGAGGGATATATCAAAGGTTAAGTAGGCATGTATGTAATGTTTAAGAAAACATATGGCATGAAAAGGTGAAGGATACGATTCTTTTGATGACCAAAGGCTAAGTAGTGTAGGAATGACATTTCTAAGCTGTGCAACACTGTTATAGATCTATTATTTGTGAATAGTCTTTGCCATCTTTAACAATATGTGAATTCAGATGTTTGAGTAGCATCGTTTCATGGTTCTTGAAGTTGTTCAACCCAGGAACTACCACTCAACACCAAATCAGTTACTCTATTGCTTTCAAGTGTCTTGTCCATGGTGTTCCAATTGACAGACATTTTATCTTACCCCTTTAGTTGACTTAATGAGCTTTGCTGCGAGTAGTGTATTGATGAATGAGATGATCTTTTCTTGTAAATCTGCAATCTGCCATTGAACAAACCACAACACCATGATTTTTAAATGTTGGTTGCTAAATATATCTAATGTGTAACTTATTTTGATCGTGTAATATCATGGCAAGGTTGCAGTTACTTTCATTACTTTGAGATACCCTATTAGAAGTGATCATTGCTTGTTTTTATGCTACAATATGCTATTTTCACCAGCATTTGTTGCAAAGTTCATGAGTATCTACAAGGCGTTCCTTATTGCAACATTTGGTTAAACGAACCTGAGGGGAATAGACCCTCCAAATATCCAAACCTAAAAATAGTCAAAAGGTACCACTATTTTACCACTAGGTGTTTTTCGTGCTAATAATTAGTGGGATTTTTTGTTTTTATTTATTTTCTCTGTCCTCGCAGCCTTGTGCAGATGGAGCCCGTGTCATGTTTTGATCATCTCGAGGTATCGCTCTGTGCTTCTTTTCCGAGGATTTCGTATGTATAGAACTCCTAAAGAACTACATATATTATGTGATGTTCTTTCTAGTAGTGTGCGTAGCTTTTTTGAGATTGTTAGATGTTTGACTATAAGGCAGCCAATGCCTGTTGGATGTTCTTTCTACTTGGTTTTAGCTGAGGTTTATATGGTTTCGGGATCTTGGCAATTCATATGAGCTTTCACTTGTATCCATTAAATCCCTGTTAAATATGTTTATTGGTGTGATCATGTGTCTTATAATTCTCCCTTAGCTTGTGCCCTAGAAATTAACTATTTATGTCATTGAAATAGAATTAACCAATTATATTTTATTTCCATTTTTATGTTGGACCTCTAGTAGATTAATAATAATGTCCATGTGTTAATAATCATGTCGATCAATTGAAACAACCGCATGGCTGATAGCCTTCTCTCCTCCACAGCTTGGACATCGTTTGCACGCCACCCACCATCTTCCTCTAAGTAACTTGGTCCACTCTATTTATTCTATTTCGTTGGTCAACGTTCTATTTTGATAACGAGGCACTCCTTTTCTTTTTTTCATACGCACTTGGCCCCTTTTTTTTTGTTTTTGAACTACACCACAGAAGGTGCGTGGTTGTATAAAAGAAGGGTGTGTTTATCTTCGTGCCGCACGATTGAATAGATAGGCCTACGTTTATTGGGTCCCTGTCTCGACAAAGTCGCCCGCACTCCAATGGCCCCACCTTCGCCGCCGTGCAAACGACAGGATTGCCTCCTAGTCTCCCTCGCCGCCATTGTTCGACGGTCACTGATGCAGGTCAAGCTTCTGATGGTCTCATACAGCCCGCTAAAGACCCGAGTTCGTCACCGTTTGAAGTGTTGACTATGGTCTACTTCTTTGCGGGCACCAACATCGTCGTTGCCATCGCGACATCCCCTCGTTGTCATTGGAATTTCTCGTTTATATTAGAATGCCAATCATCATCATTCACCGCGATGGATATTAAGAAAACCATCACCATAGCGCGTGGGTGTCGTGACGGATAATCACGCATGAGTACGATGACATGGCATGATGATGATGAGATCGAGAGGTACGATGATGATGAGATCGAGATCGTCGATCAGCTGCATGAGAATAATCATGCCACCATATGTGGTGTAGGCTATAGACAGTTGAGGCAACACCAGTGAGACCTGTGCATGTGAGCACGATGGAACGCGACGACAACAACAACATGAGAATTAAATTTTTTTGAAAGGATATTTTTTTAATCCCTTGAAAATTAAAAAAAATAATCTATATCCTAACAATTATGCCCTTTAAAATCATATATATATTATAGACCTATAATATATTATTTAAAGAATGCCTCTTTTAGGCCAATACCATGTAAGGGATTCGAAAGGATGTGGACTAGCATTTTACACATGTGCTTTAGCTTAGATGATAACTAAATTTTACTGTCCTATGTCCTCGTACTATAAACGGTGAATTATAATTTTTTTATATATTTCATGAATCTCAATAACTTATTTTTCTATTTATTTTTGTTTACTTCTTATATCTTGAATGGTTTTGTTTTAATACATTGGAATAATATTTCATGGATATTTATATTTATAAATAATTTTTAGCATAATATGTATCTCTATGATAATGGCAATAAGTTTTTTTTATTTCAATTTAGTAATAATCATAATAGGACATTAATTTGACCTAATATTCTCATATTTCGACTTAAGAGGCTACATCACTGATATATTCAGCCGATCATGATCTTAACAATGAGATAGATATTATAATGAGAAAATATCGTTGATGTTCTAATCAACCCGATATGATTTTGACTTGCACGCGTAAGGATGCCCAAGATATGGTCGATGTGTCTTTGACTTGATCTTTTGAATACCTAAGTTAGTAACTCGGTGTAGGTAAGTGCTGTTGTATGGACTTTTTTGTATTAAGTATACTCCTGTATTCTCAAGTATTCAATTTGCTA
>NC_088353.1:1900000-1905000 GCF_036884655.1 Musa acuminata AAA Group | reverse complement strand
TTTTTTTTCAGATGGCATCGAAAGGTACGCATCGTAAATCTAATCTAATGAAATTTGATTTTTATTCTGACATCAAAGTTTTTCCATGTTACATATAGTATATATAGCAGCTACCTTCATTTCACCTTTTTAAGTCCAGAGAATTGCTTAGGAAGTTGATTGCGTGAAGTTGGAAATAAAATTATTTTAATATTTTTTAATTTCTCTATCTATATATAGGTACCATCATCTTATCCTTATCAATTATATATATAAATATTTAGAGAAACATTACCCTAATATCTATTTACATTTGTTTATAATTGGAGATAGTTTGAAAAAACTCTCAAGTAATTTGCTTATATGAAAATTTTATCAATTTTAAGGTTAGAGAAAGTTAGGTCATAAAAAACTTTGTCGGATAAGTCAGTAGCCACCGCGAGTGTGGAGGAGGAATTGGAGGCACCACCGAGGACTTTGACATGCCATAAATAGTTAGGTCGGATGCTACGAATCGACCATTTGTCAACTGTCACTAGCACGTGCCATCGTGAGGTGGTAGGGTCACCCTAGAGGAACTGTATGTATCTTTATTTATTTATTTAAGATAGCAAGTATCACCTTGTTGTTTGACCCATATTTTCTGCGAGATTAATAAGAATAGCTATATATATTACAGCAGATATATTACACAAAGTGTAATCTATCTATTGCAATAAGATCCTCCCCTTCTTCTCACTACCATGGCCTATTGCTAGTTTAGTGTAGGCAATGCAAGGCATTGCTCAGAGAAGAGAAAGAGAAACCTTCCATGAGACTTTGAGAAATTAATCAAGATATAGAGTGCATTAACCACCATAGGTTGACAGTAAAGCAGAACACCAAAAACAATAGGATTCCTGATTCGTCCTTGGTGGCTCAAACAACCATCAAATTTCCAAATTACACTGTTCCCTAAGACGTAACACCTTCTATGAACAAATTTGAGTTGCACTATATTTACATGAGCCAACAAATTGGTGCACGTAGAAGCATACAAGTTGGACCTTCTTGCAACACTTCAAATTCTACTAGAAGATACAAAAAAAAAAAGTCAGCTACCACTAAAATCAGAATGACATCACGATAATTTTTTTACTTTAGAACAGTAGCATATCTAGCATCTATCCACAGCCCAATAGCTACTATACATTAAATGAATTAAAATCTTCACTTTTACTATACATTATTTATATTAAAAGTTACACAAATTACATAAGCTTAATAGATTTATTGTTGAAACTTACAATTGCAGCAGTTTCATTCCATTCCTTTGCTTCCAAGGACTAAAAAATATTTTCGCTTCCAACGACTAAAGTAGATAGATCGATAATTTGACAAAAAATTTATATAAAAAATTATTTGAAAGTGTTTTCAAACTATCTTGGCTTGTAAACCAATATAAGTAGAAATCATGATAAGATTTCTTCAAATACTTATATATATAATTGATAGTGATAAGATGAAGGTACCTATATATAGATAGAGAGATTGGAAAAGGACCAAACAATTTTATTTTCAACTTCACGCAATCATCTTCCTAAGCTATTATATGATATGTTATATGTAATGCAAAAAAACTTTTATGCCATGATTGAAATTAAATAACATTAGATCAGATTTATGATGCGTACCATTCGATGCCATCTGAAAAAGAAAATCTCTATCTGATATGTAAAGGCATTGTCCTCTATATCCAAATATCACAATAACATTGATCTACAATAAAAACCTGACACTCATCCTCTCTTCCTATCTTTTTATAGGATTATTGTTATTGATGATTTAGGGAGGTTAAGAGAGATACCATACTCTCTCAACTACATCCTCTATAAGTTACCTCATCTAGTCCTAGTCCTGAGAGATTCTATATATTTATACGCGAGAACAAAGGTCTATGATAATTTATTATGAGGGTTTCTCCCATCAAAGGTGTCCCATAAGGAATAATACTATAATATTAACTTCGTTTCTTTGGGCTAGTATCTGTAATCAGAATCCAATTAGTTCTATTATATATCTTATCCAACTATAAAAGGTCACATTATCTAATATTCTCTCATTTGGCCCATTAATTGATAAGATATAAAATATATTCAAATTCAAAATATACAAAAAAAAATTTATTTTAAAATAATTTTACTTAATCGGATTCTTAAAAAAATTAAAAGATATTTTATACATGATTATGAATTTTTAAAACAAGCTAATATGTCCAATAAGTATAATAATATTATATTCAATCCAACTATCAATTTGAATCATAGTAGTTGTATATCATCAATCTCACACTTCCTTTTATATACCATAATATTATTAGTCTTTCTTTATATAGTCGATAATAATACCTATAATTTATCTTATTAAGATAATTTTGTTATTGCATTCAACCATAATATGCATAAACATAAATAAAAATATGATAGTAGAAATAAATAACTTTAATTATGTAAAAGACATGTCAATAATAGCATCCAACAAAATATGCATCACCATATCTTTTATGACTTGCTCACAAGTCTCATTCTAAGAACAAGTTTTTTAAATCTTTTACACCATAAAACTTTGGTAAATGGATCAATAATCATTATAGTGATACTCAAGTTCTTAATTAACACTTGTTGTTTCTGGACTCTTTCTCTAACTATCAAATTGATAAAATTTTCATATAAACAAATTACTTGAGAGTTTTCTCAAACTATCTCCACTTGTAAGCCAATGTAAATAGAAATCATGATAAGGTTTCTCCAAATACTTATATATATAATTGATATGGATGAGATGGAGATACCTATATATAGAGATATTAGAAAAGGACCAAACAATTTCCTTTCCAACTTCACACAATATCTTCCTAAGCCATTCTCTGAGCTTAAGAAGATGAATTAAGGTAGCTGCTATATATACAGAGATCCAAGTGGAAATATAAAATCTATGATATACTATATGTAACGCGAAAAAACTTTTATACTAGGATTAAAATAAAATAATATTAGATTGGATTTACGATGCATACCTTTCAATGCCATTTGAAAAAAAAAATCTTTGTTTGATTTGTAAATGCATTGTCATTCAGATCCGAATATCACAATGACATTGATCTGCAATGAGAACTAGACACTCCTTCTCTCTTCCTATCTTTTCACAAGACCATAAGTTATTATGAGAGTTTCTCCGACCAATGGTATCCCCTAAGGAATCCTATTATAATATTAATTTTTTTTCTATTGGTTAATATCTATCATTAGAATCTAATTAGTTATATTATATATCTTATCTAATTATAAAGGGCTACATAATCTAATATTCTCACACTTTTCCCATTAATTGATAAAATATAAAAGATATTCAAAATCAAAATACACAAAACAAAATTTGTTTGAAAATAATTTTACTTAACTGGATTCTTAAAAATTTTGAAAAGTATTTTATACATGGCCATTCATTTTTAAAACAAGCTAATTAGTCTAATAAGCATAATAATATTATATTCAGTCCAACTATCAATATGAGTCATTGTGATTATATATTATCAATCTCACACTTCCTTCTATATACCACAACATTATTAGTCTTTCCTTATACAGTCAATAATAACCCTTGTAATTTATCTTGTCAAAATAATCATGTTTTTACATTCAACCATAATATACATAAACATAAATATAAATAGGATAATAGAAATAAATAACTTTAATTATGTAAAAGAAATATCAATAATAGTATCTACCTAAACATGCATCACCATATTTTTTATGGCTTGCTCACAAGTCTCATTCTAAGAACATGTTCTTTAAATCTTTTACATTGTAAACTTAGTAAATAGATCAGTAATCATCATTGTAGTGCTCATATTCTCAATTAACACTTATTGTTTCTGGACTCTTTCTTTAAACATAATTTGATAAAATTTTTATATAAGCAAATTACTTGAGAGTTTTCTCAAACTATTTCCACTTGTAAACCGATGTAAATAGAAATAATGGTAAGGTTTCTATATATATATATATATATATATATATATATATATATGAGATGAATGTACCTATATATAGATAGAGAGATTGAAAAAGGACCAAACAATTGAAAGAGAGGCGAGTTATTGACCATAGAAGCTCTTGAGTCAGAGTTGCCACTAGTCGCTAACATCGGTGATGATCTCAATGGTCCATCAAGCATCATCACAGTAGTAATTTGCAGACAGTGTCAATGTTCATCCACCATGAGATACATCCCATGCTAGCTCCACAATCGGACTATGGTCGCACCCGCGAAGAACTCTATGATCATAGAGAATAAAAATGGCTTTATCATTTTCCATTCCTATTTGATATTTGTATATATAGCTGTTACCTTCATTTTATCTTCTTAAGCCCAAAGATCTGGGCTTAGGTAGATGATTATGTGAAGTTAAAAATATAATTTTTTGGTCATTTTTCAATTTCTCTATCTATAGGTACCTTCTATCTCATCCCTATCATTTATATATATAAATATTTGAAGAAACATTACCATGATTTCTATTTACATTGGTTTACAAGTGGACATAGTTTGATAAAACTCTCAAGTAATTTGCTTATATATAAATTTTATCAAATTGGTAGTTAAAGGAAAAGTCCAACAATTGTCAATTGAGAATCTGAGCACCACTATGATAATTGTTGATTCATTTACTAAAGCTTTATAATGTAAAAGTTTTAAAAAATATTTTCTTAAAATTAGACTTGTGATCAAGCCATAAAAGATATGCTAATATATGTTTAGGTGGATGCTATTATTGATATTACATTTACATAATTAAAGTTATTTATTTATGTTATCATATTTATATTTATGTTTATGCATATTATGGTTAAATGTAAAAATAAAATTATCTAGATAAATTATAAGGGTTGTTATGGACTATATAAGGAAAGACTAATAATATTATAGTACATAGAATGAAGTTTGTGATTGATGGCATACAACCACTATGATTTAAA